>NC_068302.1:1290388-1292888 GCF_025860055.1 Xyrauchen texanus | reverse complement strand
TGTGTCAAACTGACTGAAAAGGCCAGTAATACAGTGTGTTGAGATTTGGACTGTTTGAAAGTTGTCCTTTGTCTATCTGTCATCTCTTTAATTGACATGTAACATGAATACAGTAACCCCAAAAAGAATTGCATCACAAAATATCAAGACAAGTGTCATTTATTTCAACCTCGTGCGACCGCACATCCACATGGGTGGACATAGTATTCTGACTTTCCTTACGTAATGCATAATTGAAATAAAATAAAAACTGACTGAATACTGTTAACAAGACTCTAGACTGTCATTTAGAGTCACGTGACACAACAGCACGCCAGCATCAACAAAAGTGCCTCTGGGAAGACATCTCTTAAGTGTTTTCATTGAAACATGTTTGGTGGTAAAGAGGAGAAACTGTAGTTTTGGGAGTCAGCTGATAAACATGTCCACATATGTGGAAACTCATACCGCATTTAATCAAAGCTGTAAAAACACGTTCAACATAAACACATCTGTGGATCATTTAGCTTCATTTTAATATATATATATATAGTTATATTTATTTTGTTATCACTGTACAACATGATTCTATTTATTAACATTAATAAATGCATTTCTATATTTACTGTCATTATCACATTCAGAATAAATGAGTTCATGCAAAAGCTGAAAATAAGATGCATTTCTAACTGTTCCGAGACCAGTGCAGACAGACGGCACACTGGAGGTTAAGTCATGCACTAAATAGGGAGCAAGGGAGTATCCTATAGCTCTCCTATAACTGTTCTGAGACCAGTGCAGACAGACAGCACACTGGAGGTTAAGTCATGCACTAAATAGGGAGCAAGGGAGTATCCTATAGCTCTCCTATAACTGTTCTGAGACCAGTGCAGACAGGCGGCACACTGGAGGTTAAGTCATGCACTAAATAGGGAGCAAGGGAGTATCCTATAGCTCTCCTATAACTGTTCTGAGACCAGTGCAGACAGACGGCACACTGGAGGTTAAGTCATGCACTAAATAGGGAGCAAGGGAGTATCCTATAGCTCTCCTATAACTGTTCTGAGACCAGTGCAGACAGACAGCACACTGGAGGTTAAGTCATGCACTAAATAGGGAGCAAGGGAGTATCCTATAGCTCTCCTATAACTGTTCTGAGACCAGTGCAGACAGGCGGCACACTGGAGGTTAAGTCATGCACTAAATAGGGAGCAAGGGAGTATCCTATAGCTCTCTATAACTGTTCTGAGACCAGTGCAGACAGACGGCACACTGGAGGTTAAGTCATGCACTAAATAGGGAGCAAGGGAGTATCCTATAGCTCTCCTATAACTGTTCTGAGACCAGTGCAGACAGACAGCACACTGGAGGTTAAGTCATGCACTAAATAGGGAGCAAGGGAGTATCCTATAGCTCTCCTATAACTGTTCTGAGACCAGTGCAGACAGACGGCACACTGGAGGTTAAGTCATGCACTAAATAGGGAGCAAGGGAGTATCCTATAGCTCTCTATAACTGTTCTGAGACCAGTGCAGACAGACGGCACACTGGAGGTTAAGTCATGCACTAAATAGGGAGCAAGGGAGCATCCTATAGCTCTCTATAACTGTTCTGAGACCAGTGCAGACAGACAGCACACTGGAGGTTAAGTCATGCACTAAATAGGGAGCAAGGGAGCATCCTATAGCTCTCTATAACTGTTCTGAGACCAGTGCAGACAGACGGCACACTGGAGGTTAAGTCATGCACTAAATAGGGAGCAAGGGAGTATCCTATAGCTCTCCTATAACTGTTCTGAGACCATTGCAGACAGACAGCACACTGGAGGTTAAGTCATGCACTAAATAGGGAGCAAGGGAGCATTCTATAGCTCTCCTATAACTGTTCTGAGACCAGTGCAGACAGACGGCACACTGGAGGTTAAGTCATGCACTAAATAGGGAGCAAGGGAGTATCCTATAGCTCTCTATAACTGTTCTGAGACCAGTGCAGACAGACGGCACACTGGAGGTTAAGTCATGCACTAAATAGGGAGCAAGGGAGCATCCTATAGCTCTCTATAACTGTTCTGAGACCAGTGCAGACAGACAGCACACTGGAGGTTAAGTCATGCACTAAATAGGGAGCAAGGGAGTATCCTATAGCTCTCCTATAACTGTTCTGAGACCAGTGCAGACAGACAGCACACTGGAGGTTAAGTCATGCACTAAATAGGGAGCAAGGGAGTATCCTATAGCTCTCTATAACTGTTCTGAGACCAGTGCAGACAGACAGCACACTGGAGGTTAAGTCATGCACTAAATAGGGAGCAAGGGAGTATCCTATAGCTCTCCTATAACTGTTCTGAGACCAGTGCAGACAGACGGCACACTGGAGGTTAAGTCATGCACTAAATAGGGAGCAAGGGAGTATCCTATAGCTCTCTATAACTGTTCTGAGACCAGTGCAGACAGACGGCACACTGGAGGTTAAGTCATGCACTAAATAGGGAGCAAGGGAGCATCCTATAGCTCTCCTATAA